>NC_054830.1:98107134-98119634 GCF_018345385.1 Vulpes lagopus | reverse complement strand
AATTTTTTAAAGTCCAGGAAGCATGCAGCTGGTTAATGTTAACAAAAGACCTTGACAGGAACATGTAAACTCTATTGAATGTCATGCTCGGGGCCTATCTGCCAGCAATATTGTAGAGTTGTTTCATTAAAAATGAATACTGTACACTGAATATGGGATAACTTTCTGCAGCCTTCATCGTTTCACACAGTACGTAGATTTTTGAATCTAGGTAAAGAACATGTCCTGGTGTCACCGCTGAATATGTCCCTGTGCAATCTCTTTTGTTGAGTCCTTGTGAAGCTACCAGTCACAAATCCAATACTCTGCTCCCTGAGGACACGTTATGTGAGACATAGCACTGTTGTAGTTTTCTGCCTATCCCGAATGCTCTGTGAAACGTAACCTTAAATACCATCACGTAACAATCACAAAAACTTTTGCTAAAGGCCGTATATACTAATAAAAAGACAGTGGTGCTTCTGACATTCTGAAATGCTCTGAAAACCAACTTTCCCAATACTAAATACAACAAAATAACCTTCATAAAATATAACTTTTCTCCATTTACACTTTTTTAAAGGATTAGTACCCTATGCTTTTCAAGCACAGGAATCTGTGAAATAACTCCTAACATGGACAGATTTTTTTTTTTTTAATACATAACTTACGAGGCTGGAGAGTTTTAACTCAAGTCCAGTCTCTAAACAAGGAATATTCTTGTTTACTTTAAAAATGGAAACAACATATAGTTCCATTATAATTGTTAAAAAGTTAGCTTTACAAACATGGGAATTTTAATTTAAAAAAAAATTCTTAACAAAACTATACAGTGTACAAATTACTGTCTACAAGGTAGGCGGTTCGTTAAGAAGATCTTTCGCTCTTCTTGCTACTTTGCAGCTTCACAGATTCATTCACATATTTTTTTTTTTAATGGAGCTGCCCACCCGAACATTACCCCATAACTATATTGCTATAATTAAGATTTTTGCCATGTCTTTATGTACAGTCTCCTTCACTGCCTTTTATTTACTTAATTTTTTTTCCCTTAGACAAGCCTCCAACGCTCACGTCACTCCAGAGGAAACACTTCAGAGGCACTGTTAGTGGTGGGCCGCAAAGCCACGCAACAAAAATGCCAAACAGTGCCGCGGGATGAACAGGGGGGCAGGAGACACCCCCTGTGCCTGGTGCCCTTGGGTGACCTTCGCCATCCCGAAGCTCTGCAGTTCTGGGAAAGGGAGGGGGGGGGCGTGCAAGACCTGCAGGAGGGGCACCCTTCGTCAGAATATACTTCCTGGTTAAAAGAGGAGGAGGCCGAAAAATGGATTTGAGATTTTCTACAGATAGTAGTATTTTTAATAATTTTATCACAAAAGGAAAGGAGGGGAAAAAACGGATTAAAAAAAAAGAGCAACACTTGAACTAGGCCTTTGTATTCAAGAGGCAGGCAGGAATACCCACAGTGTGTAATTTACTTATTAGCTAGAACTGCTCATTCTCTGGCAAAAAAAGAAAGAAAAGAAATAAAAGAAAAGAAAAGAAAAGAAAAGAAGAAAGAAAGAAAGAAAGAAAGAAAGAAAGAAAGAAAGAAGAAAGAAAGAAAGAAAAGAGAGCGAGTCTGCTCTTAAAAAAATACTGCGTGTCCTGTGAGGTTGATTTGTTCACCTACTCAAGGTCAAAGATGCGTGAAGAGCTTGGCTGAGATGAGCTGTTTCGGACTAGGGCAAGTATCACAGAAATGAGTGGACTTAACTCATCAACTTGCGTGGCTAGGATCCTGCTGTGCTAACGGACTGAACGGGCTAATCAAATACAATTCTAGACCTACATGCATTGTTCTAAAGTATTCGTTATGAAATCATACGTTGTGAGAACAATGGACAGTTTATTTTATTAGGCCATGGCCTGGGGGAAGCGGGTCAGGGGGCTCCTTGAGACTGCCCTCCGTGTGTCACTAATTCTGAAAGATTTTCCTTCTAGTAATGAATTCCCTCAATGGGATCGGGGGTGGGTGTGGGGGGGAGGGGTGTAAGAGCAAAATAAACCCAGCCTCCACTCACCCACTAGCCCTCAGGGGAAACTAAATCAAATATATATTTGAGGCACCATCCCTTAAAAAATCCCATCAGCATCTAATGGGGCTTAATTCATCCACAGGAACATTAATTTCTGAAAATTCTACATTTCCCTTCTGCTCTGGTTCTCAGCTTAAAAGGGCAGGTAAAATAAAAACGTAACAAGATTTATTATTTTTTTGTTCCTTAAAAATTGAACTTTGATTTTAATCCAAAAGTCCAAATACATTTAATACAGCAACCCTCTGTTCAATCCTCTGGATGTATTAAAAAAAAAATTCCAAGTGCGCTGCAATCCATTTGAAGTAGTGAGTCACAGGTAGATCATATGCTACCATTAATGAAATGAATAAATGGGGGAAGAGAAATGGTGGAGAAAGAATACAGAAGCACTCCCTCCAGTCAGGATGATGTGTTTTGGAGGAGAAAATATGCTCAATGTGTTAAACCCCCCGAAGTGTGAACCATCCACTTGGTGGATGGTTCCACCAATACTTTTGCCAAATATGAGACAGGCTCACTCTCCACTTGGATCTAGAACTTTTGAGAAAAACTACCACCACCACCACCACAAAAAAAAAAAAATTAAAAATTAAAATAAAAAGATAAGACAGGTTGTTTTAAGCCAAGTCTGCCTCCAGGAGAATTTGTTGTGTTCACTTTCTTACTATTTTTGTTGTTATGAAAACCAGAAATGAGTTCAGCTTGCACCCCAGGTGGGAAGTTAGAGAGGGGGGAACCTGTGGAAGTTGCAGTTTGTCACAGTAGACAGAACAGTCGCTTTGCAGCCCAGGCCCGTCTCAGGGTGCACTGCTTCACAGCTACACTGTAAAGTGTTAAAAATCCTCCCACCCACCCCAGAATATATATATATGTATATTAAAAAAAATCCCCTGTCCATCTCTCAGTACACAAAGGACCTCATCACACTGCAAAAATAGCAGTACCCACTTTGGTCAATTAAAACAAACAAACAAAAAAAAGCATACATTATTTTTTTTAAATCTGTGTACTTACCTATAATAACCAATACAGCTAAAAGCACTACCTACATAGGCAAAACTTGGTATTGCATAATTCGTATAAATTTGAAACCCCTCCCCCCCAAATATTAATTGGAAGATGAAAAACATGAAAGGTTAATAGAAAAAACACCAAAATACTGAAAATATTGCTGGTCGATTACAATTTTTAAGCGGCAACTATACACAGCCATGATATGCTTTATAAATGTGAGATAAAGGTATAACTGTCTAAAAAATCCATGATGTCACACATTTTTCTTCGTCTGGAGTACAAAATATTTTGTCATAAAAATGGTAAAGATTTAAAATGATAATAAATGCAGCAAAACAAGTGTAGTGATGTCACTTTTTTGTGTTTTTTTTGTTTTTTTTTTTTGTTTTTAGATTTCAAGGCAAGGCACGTAATGTGGACATTATATCTTCGTGCAAATTAGGATTACTGGAAAGAGTATTTTTAATTAAAATTTTAAGAGACATAGAGGCAAAATGTGTCTGCCCATGCACACTACAGATCTGTCAATACAAGAAATTTGTTGAACAAGGCTAATGTCTGAAAGCACCATGCAAGTTTTCAGCACCCTCATTACATTTGTTTTCTCAAGAGTGCGTTTTTATATCCTACACCCTGGCGTTCCCAGTTTGTAAACTGTAAGCTTTACCCTTGTGACATGGATTTGCCTGCCTCTTTGTCTCTATGATGCAGATTTTATAGAACCTTTTGTACGTACACCCTATGGGTTCTTGATGCAACCAGTAATTTTAAATAAATAAATTCTACCTCCAAGGAGGCTGCAGCTAAACCAACATAAGTGCTGTGTTTTCATTAATTTTTTTTTCTCAAGCACATGATTTGTCTTGATTTAATGCCTTTTCAATGCCCTCAAAAACTGAGGGGAAAATAAATTCGTTCAAAATTATTTTAAATTCTTTTTAATCCCCTCAATTTAGAGTCCAAGGGCTGAAGGACTTATAATCATGATTCCCCTTTAGATATAAATTTATAAATTGCACTTGCCTCTGTTAAGTGTTTCTTTTGTGGGGAAAATATTATATTAATTTTTACTGTTGCATGCAGAGATAACACTTCACCTACATAGAGGCATTTCTTCCATAGAGCCTTTGTGTTCAAACTGTTTTTTTTTCTTTTTTCTTTTTTTCTTTTTTTCTTCTCTTTTTTTTTTTTTTTTTTTTTTTAAGGTTTCAAACTGGGTTACACACTGGAAAAGGCTGGGTTAAGGGCCAAAATTTAATAAATCTGTACTGATAACTAAAGGCTACAGAGATTTTATATATATATTTTTTAACTTTTAGAAATCAGAGTGCTTATAAAATGGCTGGCTCATGGCTCTGTCACCCAGCACCTCTGATGCCGCCTCCTAGCCTTCGTTGGTGAGATAACCAGGAATAGTGATTCCATGCGTAAACAACAAGAATACTAAACCAATAAAACTAGCTTATCATGCAAATATTAAGGCATCTAGAAAGTCAGTTAAAATATATTGTCATAGAGACAGAACATCTATTTCCCAGCGGACTTCATGTAACAAAGGCTACGTTGCAGGGGCTGCGTCTACCATCAGCGAAATATCATCGACCCTTTTTATGTCATTACAGTTTCAACCTTAAGGGAATTAGTGATTGTAAGTGCTGCAATTGCTGGTCTATATCTTCTTTCTTCAGTTGCTTTCCTTTCTCCCTTTTGTTTTGTTTTGTCCGGTCTTCCTCTTTTCCTTTTTTTTTTTTTTTTTTTTTTTGATTTCTTAAACTACTGTTGTATTTCATTTTCCCTCAGTTGCTTGTTTCTGCTTGAAGGAAAGGTTCTCCAATTATGTTCAAACCGTAATTTTGGACATTTGCCGGTAGGATGGGTGTCCTATTTGATACTTGGAAAGGAACCAAGCTAGCCCAGGTACCAGGACTGTTGACAGGAGAGGAGCAGGAGGGAGGGAAGACAAAAAGAAGAAACACAATGTTAAAATCTACAACGATATTAGAAGTATAAATTCCATAGGCATCAAATTACTGCTATAACTTCTTTCCACTTTACAGTTTAATATGAGATCAGTGTGCTAAACTGATTATTATAGGTAGGTACATACACTGCATGGTCTATTTCTCTCATGGAAGGTAAGACTAATGGTGAGGCAGGAAAAGCTCAAGTCAGGCTTACACACAACTGTTGAACTCTGATGGAGTGTATTCCTAAAATATCTGATCTACTTTGATGAAAAAAAAAAAAAAGAAAGAAAGAAAAAAAGGAAAGCAGCAAATCCACAATGGTACCAACATGGTTTGCCAGTCATATTCTGATCTTGCTTTACTTTCAATTCACAAGCAATTCAGTGATAAGATGGGTTTCAATTTTTTACCTGCTTATTGATTGGATACACCTGAAAGCTGTCATGAAAGATATTCCTTTTTCCTTACAATAAGAAAATACACATATTTTAAGAAAGTCAGTACATAATATGTAATTTGAAATGCTGGCACCAGAGGCCTGGGCACTCCCTGTCACTGCCATCAGTATGGAAGGTTACCACATCCAAGCTGCTCTCAGTCTGAAGATCTGGGAGGGGTAGGTGGAAGGGGAGCTGCAGGGAGCAAGTAGACGAGGTTCCTGCCTCGTCCAACCCTCATTTCACCTGTGTTGGGTTTGGGCTGTTTAAAAAAACTTGAAGAACAGTTCTCTAGTTGCTATTGGCATAATTGCTCATTAAACAAGTAATCATATGGAAGGAAATGACCTGAGATCTATAGATCACAAAACAACCCTACACACCATACATTTTGGGGGATATCTAATCAGACCATGTTTGTATCAATACTCAACTCAGAATGAAAGTCAGCTAATTAACAGCTGCGCAAATCATCACAAGCCAAAAACACATCCAACTGACGATTCTATACCCTGTTTTAGCATGGGCTGACTTGGAGACATCATTTCAATGTTTTAAATTTAAGGCAGTATCCTTTACTTTTGAAACCATGAGGTGAGATGGATACTGTTATTGTAGATATCAACCTGGACACCCTCATTTTTTCATACATGAATATCAAAGATACAAAAAACCTTATGGGATATTAACTTGAAGGAACCATTTTGTTGTTTTTTTTTTTAAAAAAAAAGCTTGGATTAAAAAAAAGAACCTGATGTGTGTGTGTATCTTTTTTTTTTTTTTTTGTATCTTTTTTTACTCTGGTAATACCTCTACACAAAACGTGTCTTTTTAGTAGATGTCTAAGGGCATATTTCTGAGTTGATACTTCAACTGAAAAATTTCACAATGATTTTCTATGCTCAAGAGGTTTTAGGAATAGACTAAGAGCTCCATGATAGCCAAGTCCATCTCCTTTTGTTCTCCATTTAATATAGTACCAGCACAGAGTGGATGTTCAATAAATTTCTGGATAAGCAAACAAATCGCTTATGTGTTCCAAGTCCCACTCAATCCTACATTTTTAAAAAGTAGAGTTTGTAATCATCACCCATTTGCACAAATACATTACGATTTGGTCCCCTATAAAAAGAAAATAGGCATCTCTGATCTTAAAATTAAGAGACATTTGGTATTAATAAAAATTAACTACTGAGGAATAATTAAGAGTTCGAACAAAGAATTATTCAAACTAAAAAGATATGTCCTTGTTATCTGTTTAAAAGTCATAATTCTCAAGAATTAGAATAGTTGTTACTGAAACCTTTTCCAAGAGACTTAATTATTTTCACATATTTCTCTCTTCCCACACACATCTTCCATTTCTGTGCTTTGCATGATTGATTGGGAGAGAATGTTACATGAGACATCATGAAAGCTATTTTCCCCTCAACCATACTTTCACTGCACTTTGTTACGCAGTACTATTACAGTATTTATTACTTCATATCATAGTCACCTGCAGCTGTGATTATCTTATCGGCTGAAAGGTAAGCTCTATAGAGAAAATGACTGTCCTATCAATTGTAGAGTCTGGCTATAGCTAATGCTAATTATTTCTTAGCAAATAAAGTGAATTACAAAAACAGACAGCCATTATTCTTAACCTGAAATGGGAAGCATGTATGAAAAACAAAGACTAGCTCAAATTGATGACCCTTGACAGTAAAAGACAATGTCAACAGCAAGTAAATCACTTTGCAAAAGCAAGTTCCAAATTAAATGGGCTCTAGAAAGTCATTCAGAGATTGCATACTTTAGGAAAATAAAGTATAGCTTAATGATTGAAAATAGATGTGAGTCCTTAAATGGAGAAGTATGTCTAACTGATGGCAGAAAAGACAAGAATTTGGAGTTTATTTTGCAATAGCTTTCTTATGCAGTTCTAAAAAGAGACATGTCTTACTCTTTGGAAAATGCTCAATAAAAACAAATTGATGTAGGATTTTTGATGCAGAATATCTAGCAAATTCAATTTAGATATTTACTTAAACTTTTCAAACCTCCCATCCTACATCATGACCATGTCAAAATGGCAGTGTGTGCGATATATTTGTCAATACTGTTTATGAACCTTTGGGGGGAAATAAATCTCAAACATTAACACTATGCAGACCTCATATATGAATTTTACAAGTCTCTTATTGCCAATTTATATGTTAGGTTCAAAACTATAAGGCACATTTCTTAGAGCCTTTTGGTAGTCTCATTGAAAAAAATCTGGTAAAACAAATTCAAAGATTATGGCAAGAACGTAAAAAAAAAAAAAGTTTAATCAAACAAAATAACCTAGATCATTTCATCTCAAAAAGAGAATGCCTCAAATTGCATACCTCAATTTTCAGGTAACAGTGCTTTTTACATATCTAACTCCCTCTATATAAATTAATGCTGCTGATCACCAGTATGGGTAAAATAAACACACATATTCATATTTATCTCCACATACGGACTAGTTATATGTAAAGTGTTTAATAGTCTTAATTCATAATGGAATGAGAATTATTTCATGTCCAATCCAATAATCTGTGCCTCTATGTATTAAGAGATGTGTGAACATAATTGAAAGATCTTAAAATATTCAAGGTTAAGTTAAGCTACTTCAGCAATAGATCTTCAAGCATGCACAGATTTTGTTTTCATTCCATTTTCCATTGCCAAATCACCTTTTCTTTAGGCAAACAGAAGATAAGCATGATTAAAATTTGAAAGCACATCTTTAGAAAATATATATATAGGTCATACCATCAAAAAAGGAAAAGAATATAAAGTACTTTAAAAAACCAGTCACAAAAAAAGGAAAAAAGAGATTTTGACTGTACCTTAACACAAGCAGAATTCACCCTAAAGACTTCTCCATGTATATAATGAGATATTTCCTTATACACAGAACAGATACAAGTTAAATCAAAATTCTAAAAAGTAGTCTGATATCATGGATAATATTTTCACAGTATTCTCACCAAATGCATGATATGGCTGCCCCAAAAAGGGAAGAAACAAAGAAACAAATTATTTTGACCTTAAGATGCATTAATGGGAGGTGACAGCCCATTTTATCCTGATCAGACTACTTCTGAAGCACTGTGTTGCTTCTACCCATCACTCTTCAAGAGAAATAAACTCTATGACATTTCTTTGATGAAGAAACTCACCAAATCATGTCATTTGAGGAACAGCTGAAGGGAGACAGGAAAGACACAACAGTTGAGTTGGAAAGAAATTCACACTTGTTCTGTATAGTTCCGGTGGAAAGAATTAGCATAAAGCGAGAAATTTCCAGAAGACAATCATGCAGAGACCCTACTATGAGCAAAATAACCATTCTGGGTGTTTTTCATATGCTATCTCACTTGATTTTCTCAATGAACTCTTGAAATTGCCCTCATCCCCATTTCACAAATGAGAAAACTAAGGTTTAAACTTGCCCCAAGTCACCCACCTAGACCTCAGATACGAATCAGTTCTGATTCCCACGGCCACTTAACTCTATTATACTGCTGCCCTGGAAGGTCAGACATCAACCCTACATTAGAAAAAAGTTGTGAATCGAGTTTCTGAAGGCAGTATTTGCTTCAGGAGACAGTGAATTTCCCATGCCCCACACAGCTGGATCATAACCTAGCTAAAGGTGCAGAAGACTTGTGCACAGAATATGTGGTTGATCTGAGTGATCAAGCAACTCTGAAATCCAATATACATCCTCTGAAAACAAATCTAGTTGAAGTTGTTTAAGAACTTAAACAAATCTAGTTTAAGTTCCTATATATGTTTAGAGTGACCTTATGGTGAGGATTACAGGGTAAAAAGATACCCAATTCTGCCTTTTAAAAATGATACACTACTTATATATCTCATATCCTTGGATAAATTGGATAAATTGGATAAAGTAGTCAGCCCTTGCATCCACAAGTAGTAAATTGACTCTATACCACTCAATGAAAGAAAGAGAGAAAATTGCTCTGGGCAGGTCAACATTTGATGGTTGTACTTTCTAAAATTATGCAAGACTGTGTCTTCTTGGCCAGAAGGACTGAGCCTTTGGCTTTTACCTCAGTAACCACCCAAGAACCACAGAGTGCCAAATAAACATATATGGAGTGATAAGTTGAGTAAGGAACCAGACAAAGTCAAAAGCTTCACTTCAACTATATCTCGAAATAAGAGCTATTTGAAGATAGGCAAAATTCATTTATTACTAGTCTGTGTTTATCTGATAATGGGTTGGGTCACCCATTTATCAAGCATTTTATAAAATGTGAAAGTGTCCCAGCACACTAATACTTTTTAGTGGAAAAATAGTATTACCCATCCAGATTTCACATACTAATTTAATCATAAGACTGCCATATTTACCTCAAAGATAGTAAGTACTCTTTCAAGAAACTTAACAAAAATATTATCAGAATGGAGCAAGAAGAATTTTATATAGTCAGGAACACCTCAACTCTACTAGTAGCTACATTACTTATAGATAGCAGTAAAAATAAGCCATGGGCCAGAAAGCACGGAAAATAAGTAAAACAAAGACCTTAGGTTAAAAAGGATTTCCCTTTCATTCCTTTGCACCTGTTTTAAATATCCCCAAGAAGACAAGTTTTTTTGTACTTCCTTAGCTAAATACTCCTAATTTTATTAGGAATACAATAATTAACACACAGGTATTAGTATCTCTCCCAAAATGCACAATAAACAATTTCCCCTATTAATAGCTAAAATCTACCTGGAAAAACCAATTGAGGGCAGGTTAATTAAGTATTACTTAAGTTAGAAAAGCCATGCTGTCTTGGACTGTGTATGTATGCATTTGGACTGGCTGCTTACTCCGACATAATATGAATGCTATAGATGGTGTCCTAGGAAAACATGCTGGCTCAGTTGAAGGAACATATGGGTGGTATTTAAGTTCCTATATGTTTAAGAATTATTACATGTTGAGGGCACCTGGCTGGTTCGGTGGGTATAGTATGGGACTCTCAATCTTGGAGTCATGAGTTCAAGCCCTACATGGGGTGTAGAGCTTACTTTGAAAAAAAAAAAGTTGTGAGAATTTACTTAAGAATTCATTAATTTATTAGAACAAAAAATGGTACTTAATAAATATACTGTTGCTAGTACTTACATGATGTGCATTATTTGCCCAGTACTGTTTTATGAATGTTCAATCCTCGCAGTAAATCTATGAGAAAAGTACCAGTTTTATTCTGATTTTACAGATGAGGGCAATGGAGCTAGGCAGTGAAGTGCCTTGCCCAAGTCACATTGCTATTAAGTTACAGAAGCCAGGATTTGAACTTTAGCAGCGTGGTTCTAGGATCTGTATTCTTTCCCACTTACACTTTACCTCATTTCCCTCTTTTGTGAAACACACTTCACGCTTCTCACTGGACATGAATTTATATTATCCTTAAATGATATAAGAGATTTATGAATTAAGGTCCACTGAAATTCCCCGAGAAGCAGAACTCTTGAATCCAAATTTCAACATAAATAACTGTATTTTATTTATCCAGTTCCAGATTCTTTTTAGCTGACTACAATATTTGCCTTTGTTTATGTATGTACAGATGTGGCTGTATGTCAATAATTGGCTTATTGAGTTCCACTTCAGATGAGGCTAAACTAGAAGTGAAATATACAAAGTGCTTTACACAGGTCTTGGGTTTCTTCTACTTATTTCTTCCATTTTTAAGGATCATTATTGCTATCTGAATGATCCTATTTGCATACAAGATGATTTCTAATGATTATTACTATTTGTAATAATCTGTATCGGAAAGCTCCCTGGCCAGCTCTTACCTGATCTGTAAAGTACTCTTGTGGGCTCTTTGGAAAACACCAAATATCATAAACTGCAGGTGGCTCATGGAATTATTCTAACTGCAAGCAATAGCACTTCATAGTAATGAAAAAGAAACGTATTTGTTTCTTAACTAAGTAGGTAAATAGCCTCCTTTATTGCTACTCCTCGGGGATCAACAATTTTGGAAATAACATATCAAAACGGTAGGCCATCAAAGCTCATTAATTTGTATTCAATTGTTTCAGATGGGTTTTGTTATTGGAGCATGCTGGATTGAATGTTAACTTTACCATGTGTGAGTATTAGCATTTTCTAAGTAAAATAATGACTTCTGCCAGTGAAATATTTTATTTAATGAAGAGCACAGGGCAAGAAGAGCCCTTATGTGTATGGACCACTGCAGCTAAATATGAAATGTGCTCATTGTAATTACTGTACTCTTTAAGTAAAAAGCTCTTACAAAATCCTAGAAGATGCTTCAACAAGGCAACCTATATACTTAAAAGTAATAAAAACGGATTTCCTTAAAATGTTTACTTTAGACATCAGAAGAATACAATTCCCTTAAATAGGCAAACTTATGTAGATTTTTTTTCAAATTATGTTTGATACTTTTCATGTTTTAGAACTGAAAATGAGAGATACAGAGTTACTACAAAGATGGCTTATTGTAAATAAATTACAGTACACACATGCATACATATGTAACGACTTATGTGCCCGTGGGAGGTTTCAGCCAGTTAAAAAATATAGCATCATCAGGCTCACGGTAGCTATTTGATCTCCTCCCACAGACTGTACCACAGCAGAGAACCCTATGTGTGGATTTCCATCCTTTCTCTAGTCTGTATTCCTCTCTATCCCTGGGTTCCTTTCAATGCTATTGTTACAAGTGCTACTGCTCCCCTTATTAGCATATGTGAGTCTTCAACAGCCGACCAAATTCTCTACAAAAATAGTGCTCCCAAATACTGCCTTTCACTAGAGAAAATCACCCAAGGCATACTAAATTAAAAAGAAATGTAAGTTTTATACAAAAGCAGAAAGCGATTCTTTCCTAAGTGATTTTCATTTAAAAGCAAAAATCGGTGTTCATTTCACAATTTCACCTCTAAATAAGAGAACTTGTAGCAGAATTCCAAACCATAAAATCACAAATGATTAGGGAACTGAATAC